>NC_081438.1:1563450-1590465 GCF_949786415.1 Peromyscus eremicus | reverse complement strand
GAAGCCGGGGAGGCTGTGGGAGGCTGTGGGAGGCTGGAGGAGACTGTGAGAGGCTGGGGGAGACTGTGAGAGGCTGGAGGAGTCTATGGGAGGGCGGGCCTTTGAAACTCTGAAACTCATTGAAGTTTCTTAGAAAAATGGATGAACCAGGTAACTTCGTTACCATATCTTTAAAAACTGGCTAATAAATAAATAAGTCTCAGCTGGGACAAGTAAGTCTCAGTCACACATGGTCACAAACCTAAGAAATGGCGGAGCCTGGACCCTGTAAGCCTGGCACCTGCCCTGTCTGTAGCTATGTGCATGTGTTCATTTGATCAAAGAAGTGTTTGTTGAGCATGTAGGAGGCACCATTTGCTGCTGGAGGCGGGAGAAAGGGAGTCTGAGGTCAGACACTGAAGGCCCACCTCCATGGACAGAGACAGAAAATAAGAAAAGGGGGAAAGATGGCACGAGTTTGTGCTGGGGAAAGAGAAAGATACCGGATGAAGGGTTGACTACAGCATGAGGAAGGGTCTCTAGGGAGGTGGCCATACTCGGGGGACCTCGGAGACAGAGTTCTGTGGAAGGAAGGGCATTGCAGAAAGAGAGGAAACAGAAGTGTGAGAGTCCTGGGGTGGAAATGAAACGTGATTCAACCGACAGAAGAGCCCAGCACAAGCTGCAGGGTGGACTGGAACAGGCAGGCCGAGACACCGAGCTGGGGTGGCCTTCGTCCCCAGCCAACAGGGCCCTGGGTAGGTGTCAAGTCAACACTCAGAAACTCAGTCATAATCCTTACACTCTCAACAACAGGGTGGGCACCGGCGAGCAGGGCAAGGAACATCTTGTCTTTGCAGGCAGGGACGGAGGGAGGGAGGGCCAAGCAGCTCCAGTGGGTGAGGCAGGTCTGGGGTAGCCGCTGCTAATCAAAACTACACACAGAAACACCCCCTGTGACACTGAGTGCAAAGAGAGAAAAGACTTTCGAAGTCTCTGAGGCCCAGGTCACTTGGAACTGGTGAGTATTCATACTTTTGTTAATAAGGAAGGAAGAAGAGGGTGTGATTGAACTTCCTGGAGGGGAGACCCTGGGCTGGGGGCTTCGGTGTAGGCACCCACAGTTTTGTTACCCCACGTGTGCAGAGCCTTGAGAACGGCTACCCCCAGGTTGCAGGGAGGCATCCTGCCTGCCCAGGTCCTGGCCACTCCTCTTTCCATGGCTCATGTCCCTATGTTTCTGACACAGTCAAAGACTCGGGCTATAAATATATGTACAGTTGCAGAGAGCACCTAGCAGCCCGTGGACACAGCTCCTGCACCCGGGTTCTTGTAAACCTCCACCGGTGACCCATTCGGATCTATGAGATCTGGTGCCGGCTTGAGCCATACATACTCCATCAGCGCTTGTCACCCAAGAGTTTGCGCGAGATTTGATCAGACGTGCACAAAGCCAGGCAGAGCCTGTGTGGAACTGTCAGATGAAATAATTTATCGGTGATGACTGTGTGAATTCGTAAATATTTATGAATTCACAAGTTATAAGTGTGCAGCTTGCAGGAGGGAGCGATCCCAGCTCACCAAGTCGCAGATTACAATGAATATTCACAGAAACCCCAATCTGCCAATATTAGCTCTTTGTGCTTACGGTAAAGCTTTGCCTCGGATTGTAACCCTTTCTGGGGTGGAGTGTTGGAGGGGAAAGCCGTGGAGCAAGAGAAATGATTCCCCCCAATAAAAAATAAAAACAGGAAATGCCGCACCCGTGCACAGAGCCCCGGTGGGTCTCCCGGGTTGCTTGCTGAGTCGGGTTTTAACCGAGTGGGATCGAGGCAGCTCAGATGGCAGAGGCTCAAAACGCCGATTGTTTTCGTTCTTCCCAAGTGACCTGATTGTTGGAAGACCTTGGGCCAGACTCTCAACCCCGCTTGGGTCCTACCAACAGCAGCCTTGCCCAAATTTGGTCATGGGCTAAATTACCTCCCTAATGACACGTCCTGTTCTTTATGGTTGCTGGGAAGGCGCAGGCTGAGCCCACTGTCTTTGTTGAAAATATCAGAAGGCATTTTGGCAGTATGAACCAAAGAGGACTCTAGGGGTGGGGAGTGGGGAGCAAGATGAGAGGGCCACAGGAGCAGCGCCGTGTTCCTCCCGAGAGGCTGTGGCAGGGCACTGTGTGTCCCCCACAGGACACTATCTGTGAGGGACCCTGACCAAAGATGAGCATTCTATGGCTCAGTTTATGCTCCTGTAAAATGGGGTGAAGGCAGAGCCTTCTTAAAAGGGTTTCTCTATCCAGGATGGTGAGAACTAGTGTATGGCATCATCTGGAAGTAGAGGACAATGAATGTTCTACTGTTGTTGGCTGAATCACAGAGCAGAGCTGAAATCCATCCAGCCCCGGGAGGATTCAGCAGAACCAGGAAGATGAGGACCAGGTGCCCAAGCACAGTGAGCCCAGAGGAGGGTTCAGAGGGAAGTATTGGAGACAATGACTTAGAGGATCCGTGAGCTCCTGAGTCCACCAGCAGCCCAGGGACAAGAGCAGCACAGGCCACACTCTCTGTTCCAGCTCCCAGAGCTGTGAGTGAAGCTGCCTGTGGGCCGTCACATCAGGGCCCCAGCCTGTATCTGTCCTCTGGTTTTCTGTAAGACAAGGTCTCTAGCTCATGATGGTCTTGAACTCATATGCAGCGGAGGATGGCCTTGAACTCCTGCCTTCACGATCTGATGGTTAGTATTACATATGTTCACTACTGCACAGTCTCTGTGGGGCCAGGACTAAAACTGGGGACTTCCCGTTGCTGTGCAAGCACACTACCCATTGAGCTATATCCCCAGCCTGGAGACCTGCCTCTGTCCTCAGCTCAGTCTCTACGCCAGGGACCGTGCTGCCTGGGAGATGAAGGCTCTGGAGCCCAGGATGCCACCTTCTTCCAGGAGGACGGGGGCTTTGGAGAGACCCTGTCCCGGCTACTTGCTATGCTTTAAATGACCTCAAACATCTACCTGGAATTTTAACTCTACTATATGCCATCATTACACAGGTATATTTGTCTCACTTAGCAGATGAGCAACAAGGCACACAGATTTGCGGTTAGATTGAAGAGAAGCCGCTTTGAGATTGTCAGGGGTGCACACCCTACGCAACATCCTTTCCAAGCGGCCGGCCTTCTAACTGTGGAAGTGAATGCGTTTGGGACCAGGTAGTTCTCCCAACAGCTGAGAAACACCTTCCCATTGTATCAGTTGGTTCAGGCAGCTGAAGTTCAGAGACATGAAGTGGTCCATGGGCACAGACCTGGAGGGGAGGGGAGACTGTGTAACTGAGCTGCTGGGCCTGGTTGGTCCTCAGGTTCTAGGGGGATGGTGCCACCCACTGTCCTGCCCACATCCTACACATAGCCTGGCATCCAGTGTGCCCTTCACAAACATTTATCAAATGATTTTTTTTAAGTATCATCCTTGAAAAAAAAACCATTTATAAACAGATATGTCAGGGGGCAACTATTCATATACTCAAGATGTCTTTATTTTACAGAAAAGCTTTACATCAGGGCTCTTTAAATAGAACCCCCTCCCCAGTGCATTTAAAAATATAGGTCCGTTTATAGCTCGGAACCACACATCTTCGCGCCATCCCCACTTGAATAAAGGGAGCGGGGGCTTGCTCCTCATTCCCTCTCCATCTTCCCGCAGCTGCACCTGAGCACCTGCTGGATACCGGTTACTCCTCCGGTATCCAGAGGATACTCCGGAGCTGGAGTTCAGAGGTCAGCATCAGGGCAGCAGCCTTCCGGAAGCACCCAGCCTCATATAAGGAGGAGAAACAGTGCCCCAGCTTCCCAGCTTGGACCAGGCTGACACTTCAAGACAACAAAGAGAAGGGTCCACCGCCTTCACTCTAGGTCTGCTAAGTAGCAAGACTTCCTTTAAAGGAGGGCAATGTGGACCGGGCTTAGTGAGATGAATAAGAGTTCAGTGTTAGCCATCCCCTGAGTATCAGGTAGCCTTCCCAAGACTAGGTTGATCTGTATGCATGGACAGGTTTCCAGGTCACCGCGCTCCGGAAGCCGTGACTACAGACAATCACGGCTCTGTTTTTTATGCACACGTATGTTAGTCACTTTTCTGTTGCTGTGATAAAATGCCACGACCAAGGCCACTTACAGAAAGAAGAAGGGTTTATTTGGGCTTCCGGTTCCACAGAGATTAGAGTCCATCCCCATCATGGTAGGCAGGTGTAGCGGCAGGCTGGCGCGGTGGCCAGAGCTCAAATCCTGAGTTGCAAGCAGGAAGCAGAGAGAAGCAACTGGGAATGGTGTGGGCATGTGGAACCTCAAAGCCCACCCTCGGTGACACACTTCCTCCAGTGAGGCCACACCTCTTGATCCTTCTAATCCTTTCCAACAGTGCCACTCCCTGGTGACTAAGCATTCAAGTATATGAGCTTATGGGGGACATTCTCACTCAACCCACCCAACAGGCCACACCCGGAGCCTTACCCCACACTTTCACGCTGTCTTGGTTGGTGCTCAAAACAGTACTGTGGGGTGAGGATGGCCGGATGCGTCTATGCTTTAGGAAAGCGAGGCGCGTATGCTGGAAAAACTGTAAGCTGCAGAGGCTTTGCCGTGGCCCAAAATGCCGAGATGAATCGTTGAGCCCAGGTCCTTCCAGCTCCTTCTTTGGAACTATTCCTTAAAAGAAATCAGCAGCCTTTGTATCTCGATCTGCACGCAGCTCCTGAAGCAACATGACCCGGTCCCAGAGACCATTCGCCCTGGCTGCTGTGCCTGTCACAGACAGTTTTCACCAGGCCTGCCAATCCCTGGTCGTGCATCGGTTTTATCGAACAAGCCCCGCCCCCACTCCTGCGTTAAATGACCAGACTGGTCCCCCTACCACTGCTCCTCTCACAAAGCTGCAGGTGACATCTTCTCACTACAGCATTGTTGGTTTGCTCCGTTCGGTTCCCCACCGAGAACCATCCCTGGGCCGTAGGCCAGGCACCAGATGAAGCTGAAGAGGAGAACAGACCACTGTTTTACATGGGGACACAGCTCAGCTGTGTTTGTCCGGCATACACAAAGCCCTGAGTTTGAGTCAGCATAGACTAGGGGCGGTGGCCTAGCACTTGAGATGTAGAAGCAGAAGTTCAAGGCTATCTTCAATGCACTGGGAGTTTAAGGCTAGCCTGGGCTACATGAGACTTTGTCAAAAACAAACCAACCAATAACTAGCAGCAGAAAAAGAAAGAAAAGAAAAAAGTGAATTCAAAACAAACCTCAGCTGGTCTCCTCCTTGCCCTGTCAAGCTCTCTTTCCTACGGAGTCCACACGTGGGTCCTTTGACCACCTGAGAAAGCCCAGGTATCCTTGTCCAGTCTCCCGAGGGGAGGCTGCTGGCTGTGGGGCTGAGACCCACAGAGTTGCCGTAGTTTGAGGCAGGCCCAGGCCACAGCTACCTTCCATTCTTAACTGGAGTTAGAGCTGAGGCCCACAGACAGAAGAGAGCATGGGGGAGTGACCATCTCTGAAAGTCGGGTGTCCACTGGAGCATGCGAGAGAAGTGAGGGGATTTCGCAGGCTGCCCACAAGACAGGGAGCCTCGGCTGTGAGCCGCAGCTGGTCCCATACCTATGAGAACCATGTGAAGCAATGAGGAGGTCTGTCCCAGGGAGAAGTGCAGGAGACGGGGCTGTGGGTCATCACAGGGTAGGCGGAGCCCCTTCCTCTTGAGATCTGAGAGCATCCCTTCTCCGACGGTCTCAAGCCTTGCAGGCTGCCAACCCAAACGCCTACGTATGCCGTGAGGAGCAGTCCCCACAGCTGGTATAAGACCTCCAAGACTGCCACCCCTTTCCCACGGCCCACAGTCTAGGACAAGGCCACGCTCTGAAGGCTCTGACAAGTCCTGCGGTCACGAGCTTTGCAGATCTGTTCCCGGAGTGGAGGAGGCAGCAGAAACGTCACCATTGCCCAGGGACTGTCCCAGACCTGCCCTGAGGTGCCCCTTCCCTCCCTTCCCAGCACACCCTGCTTTTTCCCTCCATGGCTCTCTGCTTGTTGCATCAGTGTGGTACAGTGCACATTTCTTACAGGTTTTGTTGCCTCTCTCTCTCCCTCAGAAGAGCAGCCAAGACGGCAGGTGGGAGGCTGTTTTACTGACTGCAGGACTTCTGGGTGCTTAAGTAGGAGGAAGTAGGAAAAAAAAGAGGAAAGAAGGAAGGGGAGGGGCGGACAAAGGAACCATCTTCCCACGGATGATGGGCAGGTTGGGGGGAAGGAGGAAGGAGCATCAGGAAGGAAACAGGAAGCAAGGGAGAGAAGGAGCCAATGGAAGGGGATGGAACAGGACAGACGGATATACGGAAATGTGTTGGTTTCGTTTTAGCACAAGAAAGCCGGGGTGGTAGCTCATGTGAGGACACTCGCGTGCCTGCCGGTGGACATCAAGGAGATGAGGATGAGAAACCGCTCAGCACTGGTCTGGAGAAACTGAGGACTGACTGTCTCCAACCCCTGCCGGAGAGCCGCATGTTTGGGCCATGACGATAAAGGACCCCATGGACAGGACAAAGGAACGTGGAGGTGTTGTGACCTCCCTCTGTGAGCCTTGCCGTGGTCTCCATCGGCTTCCATCATCTCTGCTTTGTGGGTGAGGAACCCTGGCTCGGAGAGGAAGGATGTTTTCACACCTCCTGACTCATTTTCCCCATCTTGCCCTGGAACCCTGAACAGGGCCTGTCCACCAAAGCCAGCTCTTGATGGGGAGAGTGACCTCCGCAGTGGGTTCTGAACTCATCTGAGAGGAACAAGGGGTCTGGACCCTCAACCAGGAAGCCGTAAGGCAGGCAGAGGGGGAGACCAGGTGACTAGTGAGGTCACTGGGACCCCATAGACAGTGTCCCCCCAGTCCTTTGATCCAGTCCCTTTCCTGCCTTGGTGGCAATGGCTCAAAACACTTCCATCACCTTGACAATAGTCACTTTACAGGACCACCTCCCACAAAGTCATACAGACGTATGTACCCCTCTCCTCCCCTCAGAAGGAGATGAAGGGTTTTCCAGGAAGAACTTTACATGTCTGTCTGTCTTTCCTTCCTGGTGTCCCAAATGCTCTCCTCTACTTCTCAGCTCCTCCCCTACCCGAGACACGACTCCTGGCCTAAGCAGAGATTCCGTTCCTTCTAAGAAATATTATCTCCAAATTTGGAACTAGTAGGGTGGCAAGGCCCAGGAAATTTCACCCTGGGACTGGAAAACTGGCCCCTGGCTGATAGAGAAGGGCCAGGGGGACCCAGAAGGTTCTGCAGGACGAGGCAGGGGGCCAGGAGGGGAAGGGGAGGCCTGGTGCCCCACCCCCACCCCCCACCCTCCCGTCTGCGATCTGTGGGGTCGTCTTCACTTCATCAGACACTGGAGCTGACAAGTGTGGGAAATGGAAGTGGGAGATTGATCAAACAGTGCCTTTAAAGAGCCCTAAGAAGAGGACCTGGTGTGGGCGAGGAGGGGGAGAGGGAGGAACAGAAGGGGAGGAGGAAGAGAGAGCCAGGCCTAGGCTGGGGGTACAGAGTCACAGCCAGCCAGCCAGCTAGGAGGGAGGGTGTGGGGGCTGTGGTCCCCCAAGTCCCCTGGAATGAGGGAGGGTTTATCTCACCGGGAACAGCAGCTCAGCCACTGATCTAATCAAATTATTCAGCATTAAAAACTGCCGAGACATTCCAGGACTTCAGCTCCCGGAGCCCGGCTGGGATCAAATGCTAACCAACGTTGCTGCGATATTTATTCCCACTGTCAGCTGCTGGTTGCTTGTTTTTCGAGAGCTGCATACTAAACCAGAGGCCCTGGAGGGATGGGGATGAGGGTGAGGGGCTGTCTGGAAGGAGCACAGGCAGGTAGGCAGGACAGATGCCTCCCCAGAACCCGGCCCAGGGTCCCTAGCAGCCCGTCAAAATGTCCCAATCTGTCTCTAATCACTCCCTAAATTGTCCCCAGGCCACTGCCCTCCATTCCCGTTTCAAACCCTCTTCAGGACAGTACGCTGAGGTTTTGAGCTGAGACCTTTCCTTGGAAGTCAGCCCGAGTGACCCCAGGTGGGGGGCTCACCCTGTCTGAGCTCCTGTTCCATCCCCCGTCACATGGGATCCCCTTGCTGTGGGTTTGAGGAGAGGAAGAAAATTATGGGAGTGGCTTGCAGGGCCTGCTGCAGAGACACTGAGAGCAGCCCTGGCTGTGTGACTTTGCCAAAGGTACCTACCCTCTCTGTGCCCCAGGTTCTACCTCCATAAAAGCGGACACGGCGATAAGCGTCAACCCCATGGAGTGACCATCTCACGGTTAAAGAAAACCATTGTACAAAAGGACCATAGTGAGACCCCGGTCTGTGTCAGGAACAGTCGTGTGTAACAGGGAGGAGGGGGTCGGATGAAACAGGGAGCCGGTGACTGATGACAACCAGGTGGAAGATGAACCCGAGTCCGTCCTGTCAGTGGGTGACAGGGAGCTGGGGTCCCCACGAGGGGTCTCTGTAGCCACGCACAGAGCGGAGCATCCTGAAAAGTTCAAGTTCGGAGGTCATTCTTGCCCTGCAGGACAGCAGCAGCCAAGCAGGGGGACTGTGAGCCTTGGGGACGCGTGTCCCTGCCAACTCCCCGAAGGTCACGGCACCCAGGGAAGACTAATTAATTTCCTTTGTTTTTCAGAGTTTCATTTTTTAAATTACAGACTCCCACCTCTCTAATAAATACTCAACAATTAAAGCGTTTTTTTCCCCCCACAAAGTGTGACTTCAACATTTCAATGCCCCCCCCCCTTCCCATCACCTTCACTGCCATAAACAGATTCGGGGAAAACTGCTTTTGACGCCCCAGCTGCCATTAGCCACTTAAAATCCCGTAATTATCATCCTATCATAGGCCCGTTAACGAGCAGTAAAAATAAGGCCATTGAATATGGTAATTTATTCGTAAATTAGCCTAATGAGAATGGGTTTCAGACTGTTTACGCGCTGCGGCCTGCACAGGGCAGAGGCAGCGACAGGAGAGGTGCCTGCCTGAGCGGAGGGGTCCTCCCTTCAGCCTCTCGGGGTGACATTGATGGCTGTCCCCTGCTTCCACGTAGTACTGCCCACCCCGGCTGCATGGTAGTGAGGCCTGAGGACCAGGGCCCCAGCGCAGGGCTGGGACCCCCAGCTTTCTAAGCTGGGTCCTTGGATGTGACACCCTTTGGGCCTCCTGTTCAGCTTTACCGTCTGAAATATGGTGGTTCTCTGAGAAAGCCAGTGGGGTTACCATATGCAAATGATCAGAGAACAGCTCACCCGTAGCATGTGGCTGTGTGTGTGAGCATGGCCTCCAGGGTGAGTGATCCGTCCCAGATCTATCCCAGGCCCTTCGGTGCAGAGCACAACCCTGCTAAATCTTAGAACGTGGCCTTGTTCAAAACCAGGGCCTTTGCCACTGTGATTAAGGCGGATGAGGTCACACTGGATTGGGTGAGCCGCAAGTCCCACAATTAGAGTGCTTATAGGAAGACAGGAGGACAGGTAGCGGGAGGGCAGAGGGGACCAAGAGCTCCCTGGCTTACAGCTCCCCTGTGGAAGCAGAGACGAGCCAGGAAGCCGCGAGCCAGGAGAGGCTGCCAGAGGCAGGACTGGTACACATGGCCCCTCAGCTGTGTGAGCTTACTCCTCCTTACCCAGTGTCTTAGGTTCCTAGTGCTGTGATAAACACCACGAACATGAGAAACCTCGGGGAGGAAAGGATTCATCTGGCTTACGGTTCACAGTCCGTCAGGAAGAGCAGTCAGAGCAGGAACCTGGCGGCAGGAGCTGATGCAGAGGCCATGGAGGGGAGCTGCTTACTGGCTTGTCCCCATGGTTTCCTCAGCCTGCTTTCTTACAGAACCCACATTCCCAGGGGTGGCACTGCCATGGTGGGCTGGGCCCTCCCACATCAACCATTAATAATAATAATGACAATTATTATTACTACTACTAATAATTCATAATAATAATAATACCTTCAGACTTACCTACAAACCCATCTGATAATTAGATGGAGACATTTTCTCAACTGAGTGAGGCTCCCTTTTCCCAGATGATCCCAGTTTGTATCAAGTTGAAAAAATATCTACCAGGACAGAGGGGGATCTGAACCCCTCAGCTCATAGGTAAGATGGTCTTTGAAATCTTCTATGGGTCTCTCTCTTTTCTCCACCTCCATCTCCTGCTTTATGACTTCTCTGACTGGATTCAAGTCCCTCTTAGATGCCAGACGCCACCCTTTGCATGAGGCCACCTTGCCATCACAGCCCCAACCCTCTCACTTCCACAGAGAGAGGATGCGTGCTCAGAGGTACCCCGTGATTTTCCTGGGGTCACCCAGTCCCCAGCAGCCAGGAGTAGCTCAGACTGAAGTATGCCTCCCTTTCCTGAATGTTCTCTTCCACACAAGATGCCAATACAGGAGTTGCCGATTCAGACTCCGTGGCTGGTGACATGTCCTGGGTGACTTATCTTCCCCTGGGGTGACCTGAGCTGTGACCTTTGGTTTCATTTGCTCTTTGAGGGTAGATTCAGGAAAGGGCTAGAAACTAGAGGAGACCGAGGCCTCGCCCCCAAACCCACAGCCCAGTTCAGGTCTAGCTCCACCAGTCATGACTATTCCTGAGAAGCCGCGGCCTCTGCCCAAGGCGGTCTCTTCCCTCCCCTCACAGCCATGCTGCCTAGCTGTGGCACCAGGGTCATTTTTCTTCTGCCCTGACACAGGCAGGTAGTGACGAGGTTCCCAACCGACTTACAACCAAACAGATTTCCAAGTGTGTTTGAAGAGGGAAATAATTGAGAAAAACCACAGGGTAAGTTTCTGACTGTAGATTTAGCCACAGAGTCCCTAGTCCTGACTAGAGTTCTCTGGAGGTCTGCATGTGACATGAGGTCCTTCTGGATGCACCTGAAGTACACTGGCTTTAAGGCTCAGTGAAGGAGACTGAGCATCTGTCTGCTCAACCCACTGCAGGGCAGGCTCTGGGGGCAGTGTGGGGCAGGTCAGGAGACAGATGTGAAACCTCTGGGAACCAATTACAGGACACATCAGGAGAGCAAGCTGTAGGGACTGACGGGAGAATGGATGTCAGGTGCTGTGGGATGTCTTTCTGTATGCTGTGAATATGTGTTGCTCTCATTGGTTGATAAATAAAGCTGTTTGGCCCATGGAGAGGCAGAATAAGGTTAGGCGGTACATTCAAACTGAAGATGGAGATGAGGAAGGGTGGAGTCAGGGCAGACGCCAGCCTGACGCCCAAGGAGCAAGATGCCAACAGACCTGTGACGCCACAGCAGTGTGACAATACATAGATGAATAGAAATGGGATAATTTGAGATAAAAGAGCTAGCTAGCAAGAAGCCTGAGCCATAGACCAAACAGTTTGTAATTAATATTAAGCCTCTGGGTGATTATTTGGGACCAAGTGGCTGTGGGACACAGGAAACCCCCCCCCCAAATGAGCAGGGCCCAGGCGAGCCTCCAGCCCCTTAGACCCCCGAGAATACCCAGGTCAGAAGACAAGCTGCTGGCCAGAGTGTCTCTTGATGAGCTATGTATACTAAGCATGCTGGGAAATTTTTAAAACTTCTGCGATGGGAGCTGCAGAGACAGCTCAGTGAGTAAGAGCCCTTGCTGTGGAAGCACGAGAACGTGAGTTCACACCCCAGCACACATGTGGAAACTTGACGTGGCTGCACATGTGTACAAACCCAGCATTGGGGAACAGAGCTGAGTCCTGGGAACGCGCTGGCCACCAGCCTGGCCGGAATGAGGAGCTTCAGGTTCAGTGAAGTCCTGTCTTAAGGAAATAAGGGCGGGGGAGGGTGATACAGTGGGTCACCTGGCATCCTCCTCTGGCCTCCACATACATGCCCAGGGCATGCAGACCCGCACATACACAGACACACACACACACACACACAGACACACACACACACACACACACACTCATATACCATACTCCCCCACACACATACACACACACACCCACGTACCATACTCCCTCACACAAACATACACACACACCATACCCCCCCCCGACTCACATACTGTACTCCCACACACACATACACATACCATACACACACCATACTCCTCCACACACACACACCATTCTCTCTCTCTCTCTCTCTCTCTCTCTCTCTCTCTCTCTCTCTCTCTCACACACACACACACACACACACGCGCGTGCGTGCGTGTGTGCACAAACAAAACACCTTGATAATGGCTGCATTGGTAATTTTGTCCACTTGACATAAGCTGCAGTCATCTGAGAGGAAGGAACCTCAATTCATCATAGTGACATGTTAGTATTTCTGTGGGGTATTTTCTCGATTAGTGGCTGATACAGGAAGTCTCAGGCCACTGTGGATGGTGCCACCCCTGGGCAGGTGATCCTGGATGGTCTAAGAAAGTGGGCTGAGTGAGCCAATATGGTGTCGACTTCAACCTGCCTCCAGGTTCCTGCCTTGATTTCCTTTCCTGGCTCCCTTGCACGATGGGCTGTGATGAGGATAAGTAAACCCTCTCCTCCTTAAGTTGCTTATGGTCATGATATTTACCACAGCAACAGAAAGCTAACTAAGATGATGGCCAAGCTGGGTGTGATGGCACAAACCTGTGCTCAGGGTTCTAGACCAGCCTGGGCTACAGAGGAGACCTTGTTTCAAAAGTATCTAAACCAAATCCAATTGTGTGCAGACACACTGTGCATCAGGGTCCCGGAGGTGGGAGTCTCCTTGACGCCCGCAGATAGTGACTAGATGCAGAAAGATGGACACCCTGCAAGCTACCACCACACCTGAGCCAGAACCCAGCCCTTGTTATAAATGTCTGTCCCTGGTCCCTGTGTCTGGGCTGGACGACTCTTTCTGCTCAGTCTGGAGCCTTCAAGATCACAGGGAGTCGAGAGCTGCTGCAGTGAGCCCATCTCTGTTGGGAGTGGGCACCGATTCAGTCATCTACACCCTCAGACCCCCGCAGTGTCTGTGAACATAAGCATGTCCCCAGAGGAGCTAAGTACTAGGTACTGGGCTCCAAAGGAGGAGCTAAGTACTAGGTACTGGGCTCCAAAGGCAAGTTAGAGGTGACCACAAGTCTGTTAAGAAGGATTTGACCAAGCGTTACCATCACAGCCCTGGTTTCTCTTTTCCCTGCATTCACCAAGCACCACTCAGAAGCCTGAACGCATCCCTCACCCATCAGATAGACATTCAGCAAATCCCTCACTGAGCAGCCCCAAGGCACCAAGCTCTGTACTAGGCTGAGATGCAGAGGGTCCCACACCTCCCACTGTGCTGTGGATGAAAGACCTCCAGAGAAAGAAAGGAAGGAAGAAATTATCCCATTTCTATTCATCTATGTATTGTCACACTGCTGTGGCGTCACAGGTCTGTTGGCATCTTGCTCCTTGGGCGTCAGGCTGGCGTCTGCCCTGACTCCACCCTTCCTCATCTCCATCTTCAGTTTGAATGTACCGCCTAACCTTATTCTGCCTCTCCATGGGCCAAACAGCTTTATTTATCAACCAATGAGAGCAACACATATTCACAGCATACAGAAAGACATCCCACAGCACCTGACATCCATTCTCCCGTCAGTCCCTACAGCTTGCTCTCCTGATGTGTCCTGTAATTGGTTCCCAGAGGTTTCACATCTGTCTTCTGACCTGCCCCACACTGCCCCCAGAGCCTGCCCTGCAGTGGGTTGAGCAGACAGATGCTCAGTCTCCTTCACTGAGCCTTAAAGCCAGTGTACTTCAGGTGCATCCAGAAGGACCTCATGTCACATGCAGACCTCCAGAGAACTCTAGTCAGGACTGGGGACTCTGTGGCTAAATCTATAGCCAGAAACTTACCCTGTGGTTTTTTTTTTTTTTCATTTATTCCTTCCTTTTTTTTTTTAATTTTGAGGCAAGGTCTTAGTATGTAGCTCCAGCTGGCTTTGAACTTACTGTCTTCCTGCTTCAGTTACATAAAGAGCTGAATTAGAGGACTCCACTGACTGGCTGGCTTGTGTGAGGTCTTTGGCATCTGGGAGTGTAGCCTCCAAGAGGATTGTGGGACCCAGTCTCTTTCTCTTTGCTTCCTGGCTGAGGAAGGGACTGGTCTGCTCTGCCACATGCTGCCACAGTGTCCTGTCTGCTACAGACTCAGAACCATGGAGCTGCTCATCACAAACTGTGCTCCAAAACAGACCTTTCTTTTTTACAAGTTGATCCGCCTCTGGTGTTTTGGTATAGTAATGTAAAGCTGTCTTATTCATCTCCCGAGTTAATTCTAGAGCTGAACAGAACGGCAATAAAGGAAGGGAGCTCAGGGCAGACCGATGTTGGAAGTTTGCCCAGGGCAGACAACAGCTCAGAGCTTCCCAAGCCACACCCCAGAGATAGCCGATCCCCTTCCCTTCCCAGATGCTCAAACAAACAACAAAAAATAAGGTAGCAGTCAAGACCAAGGACCTGTCTCTAGCAGCCTGGGCATACTGGTGGCTCTTGGCTTTGCTAAATGGGTGACTCTAAGCAGGTGGCCTGATTTCTCCATGCCTCAGTCTCTTAGTCTACAAAGTGATGGTTAGAACAGTGTGGATGCCTTCTTGGCCCATCACAGAATTAAATGGCAAAGGGTTCTGAGCACTGTCCATATCAACATACAGGCTCCACATGCCTGAATCCCCAGCATGGCCAACTCCAGGAGCCCTCTGGTCTCATCCAAGTAAAGGGTGACATATTCTGCCTTTTTAGCATCTCAAAGTGCAAAATACTGGAACTACCTCAAATCCACAGATCACCACAGTCTGAAAAGATGGCTCCCCTGTACGATTCTCTCCGCTTCCTGTCTGAACAGGAAGTGACCACTTCCCATCTCCTAGGCCATGTAGCCAAGGTTCTGGATCCAGAAATCTTCGCCTCAGCAGAGGTTTGGGTATGAATTCCACTTCTGTCTCACACACAGAGACTGAGGACCAACTATGAGCATCGGGTGACCTCAGAGTCTGCCCTCACAGCAGGTGTCAACAGGAAGGAAACCCAGCCAGAAAACTACACTAGGATCCAACTGCTGAGACACGGTGGCGCCTCTGCCTTCTGGCATTCCTTACCAGGAATGAGCTCAGACTCATCTGTTCCCAGCCACAGTGGGCTAAGACTCAACTTCAACAAGGGAGTAGCTTAGTCCCCTGTTTCTTAGACTCCTGTTTCTGCAGTTGAGCTGCGTTGGGATGGGGATGTCCTTGTGCTGACAGCCAGTGAGCCTGACGGCTGGTGAGCTTCAGGTGCCCTACACAGCTGTCTCCTGTGGGCCTCTGCCATCCTTCACTTTTTTTTTTTTTTTTCTGGAAATAAAAACTCTGACAAGAGCTGTTTTTTCCTCATGGTAGACACCACTGGGACACAAGGATGAGAAAGTAGCCACACCAGAGGTGGGCACATGTGAATGAAACACAGCATTAATGTTGAGGTTGTATACAATCACATTGAACCCATTTCATGCAGCCTAGAAGGTTTCATGGGCAAAGGCTCCGTAGACTGAGGGAGGCTGTTCCAGCAACTCCCCTGAGAGTGGCATACATTCCCTGAGCCTCACTGGATCTCTCTGCTCAGCTGTCTTAGTTACTTTTCTATCACTATGACCAGGACCAAGGCAATTTATAAAAGGAAGTCTTTGGAGAGATGGCTGAGAGGTTAAGAGCACCGGTTGTTCTTCCAGAGGTCCTGAGTTCAATTCCCAGCAACCACGTGGTGGCTCACGACCATCTATAATGGAATCTGATGCCCTCTTCTAGCATACCAGAGTCTATGCAGACAGAACACTCATACATTAAAAAAAAATACATAAATAAGTAAATATTTAAAAATAAATAAAAGAAAGTGTTTAATTGGCTTGTCATTTCAGAGGATTGGAGCCTGAGATGAAAGAACAAAGGAGCAGTTGAGAGCTTGTATCTCAATCTGCAAGAAAAGAGAGACTGGAAATGGTGTGAGACTTTAGAAAACTCAAAGCCTGCCCCCCAGGGATGCACCTCCTCCAACAAGGCCACGCCTCCTAATCCTTCCCAGATAGTCCACCAACTTGGGACCCAAGTGTTCAATTCTCAATCAAACCACAGCAGTCTTAGTGACTATTCTAAAATTATGTAGGGAAGGTTGAGGGTGCCAATGATGTCACCACTCTGCTCTGGAGAGGAGTTACCCCAGACTATTGGGTGTATCAATACCCAACTCCCTCCCTCCTCAGGCAGGGGC
This sequence comes from Peromyscus eremicus, assembly GCF_949786415.1. Classification (NCBI taxonomy): domain Eukaryota; kingdom Metazoa; phylum Chordata; class Mammalia; order Rodentia; family Cricetidae; genus Peromyscus; species Peromyscus eremicus. The sequence continues at coordinate 1,574,195 of NC_081438.1, read as the reverse complement.
TCTAAAACTTACTTACATTGTAGTATTTACTAGAATTTGTCTGCAGGGTTCCCCTCTGACGGGTTGCGTCAGTCTCCTCCTCCAACACTTCTGGCCCCGACATCTCTGGAAGCCACAGAGTCAGTGAAGGGAGAGCTACAGGCCATGTTTGTTTGCAGTTCCTTTTGTCCTGTGGTTGGAAGGATCTCAGAGTTAGGCATATGTAGCCGGTTCCTTTTCCATGTCTCAGAGGGCACACACATGACTGATTTCAGGCACAATGTGCCCAGAGAGCTGGGCCCCTTTCGTGCCAAGGACTCTGAGCACATAGGATCCTAGTTAGCTCACCACAAGCCCCAGACTCATGGAGACTCCGCCCATGGAGGAGCTGCGCTGACCCCTGCCCCAACCCCTGCCCCCATCCCTGCTCCCACCCCTGCTCCCACCCCTGCCCTCACCCCTGCCCCCACCCCTGCCCACCTGCTCCTCTGTGCTCTGGACAGGAACTCATAAGGGAAGACCAGGCACAAAGCACAGGTTCTTTAGGAGGAACAGCTTCAGGGCATGGCCCAGAACACACCCATAACAGCACAGCTTCTTTCCAGTCTCTGGGTACCCTGCTGAGCACAGACCTTTGCAGGGTCCTGGCTTCCTGCAACTCCAGTGGGGTCTGTGGCTTCAAAGTTCATGTCCCAGACTTGATCAGTCAAATGTTTTAGATTCTGGGCATAATTCAGCTCTACGACAAGGATGGAAGTATCTGCCCAGGAGATCCTCTCTCTCTCTCTCTCTCTCTCTCTCTCTCTCTCTCTCTCTCTCTCTCTCTCTCTCTCTCTCTGTGTGTGTGTGTGTGTGTGTGTGTGTGTGTGTGTGTGTGTGTATGTGGAGGTCTGAGGAACACTTTGAGTATCCTTCCTCAGGCACTGCTCACCTTTTTGAGACAAGGTCCCTGACTTGGAATTTGCCACGTAGCCTAGGCTGGCTGACCAGCAAGCTAGGGGAATGTCTAACCAGGATGGCCAGGAGATCATTCACTCAGTACCTACTGTGTCACCTGGTCACTGGAAGCTGTGGGTCATACTACTGTGCTCAACTGATGTCACTTAAATGTCCCGTGTGGGCAGGGAGGTGGCATGACCGCCTGATGGCTTGAAAGGAGACACAGCAGCTAACAGAGAAAAGGAGAGTGGAGGAGAGAGGGAGGAGCTGGTGAGGAGGAGGGTTGAACCTGGAAGCCACCTCTGCCCCATCCCCACCGGCAGCCCAGTGTCACCTCCCTGTTCTTATCTGTGCTGGAGGTCCGGTCACCATTCCTTTTATTTGTCACTTGCGGTACTGGGGATGAGCCCAGAGCCTCACACAAGCTGGCAAGGGTTCTGCCACAGTGACTCATTCCAGCCCCAGTAGTCAGTATTCTCACAGCAGAAAAGCCAAGGCTGACACCAGGGCGGACAAACCCCAGCTCATGCTGGGCCCTGTTCTAAGTACTGACGACCTAGGCTCCCTGGTGGATCTAAAGGAGTGAATGCATTACCCCACCTCCCTTAGAGACAAGGAGTCCATACATCCCTTGTGGGACTAAGGTGCTGGGGAGGGGGAGGGGGGATGACCCATGGCCTCCCTGTGTCTTCACTGACAGGTCCTGGGCAGTTACACATTTGTGAATGAGCCCGCACCATCCCAGGTTGGGTCACAGACACCCTAGCGTGTGCTCCTTGGGTCCCCACAGAGGAGCATGTTGCCATCCTGCCTTTCCTCTGCATCTTCCCTGATGGAACACAGCCTTCCCCTGTCTTCTTAGGGACGGCTGGCTACTCAGACAGGAGCTCCAGGCCCAGGAGGCCAGTCCCCATCCCCGCAGTCTGGGCCCGGCCCCTCATTATCCTTCGGCTTCACAGTAGAAATCATAAGCGCTTTGTGTCAGCTCCATGCTGGCAGCCTCGCGGCAGGAGGCGATTGAGGTCAGGGAGGCAGACAGCCTACCCATCACGCCTGTGCGCCATTCCTCACTGGTGACATGCAATCTCCCGCCGAGGGTCACCTCTGGGGAAGCGATCCCTCCCAGCCCAGCTCAAGTGCCAAATTGCAGCTTTGCTGGTACCCACGTGCAGTGCACCCGCTCCAACCGCCTCCGTAATAAATGGTTAACCTGCGGCCTCTCCCTTCTGCATCCGGTCTAGGCGGTAAATGCATTAACCTGCAGCTGGGCCACGCACAGGGCCCAGAGGAAGAACGGAGGCGGGTCCTGGGGGGACGAGGATGGGCATGAAGAGGCAGCAGAGGTACCCAGACAAGGGCTGGGGACAGAAAGCGGCTGTAAGGGGACCGAATTCCTCCTCCATCTGTCACCTGTGCCTAAGGAAGCTGTGCCTGAGGACTGGCTGAGTGTTTCTCTCTAATGCCGTGCTCACTGGGGGAGTGTAGTGTGGTCTCTGAGAGTCCACAGCGTGTGGTGTGTGTGTGTGTGTGTGTGTGTGTGTGTGTGTGTGTGTGTGTGTTCAGGGGAGGAAAGCGGAGGGAGAGAAAGAGGCAGAAGACAGGGATGAGGAGAGACGTAAGTGTAAATGGAGACTGGGAGTCAGAGAGAGGGGCCTGAGGTAAGAAAAGAAGCTTGGGAAGTAGAAGCCAGAGGAGGGTTGGCAGAAGGTGGCTATGCTGAGCAGAAGACCACGGTGGGCCCCCTGCACACTGTGGAGAAAAAGCCCTTTGTTATCCACAAGACCGAGAAGCACTTTCACCCTCCTTGAACGGCATCCCCAGACACTCTCACAAACCCTCAAGTGCCCAGGCACCCAGGGGAGCCACAGGCACACACTCACAAACACATTCACACACGCCCCACCCACATGCATGCACACGTCCACATGCCCACAGGAGGCACACGTAATTGCACACGCACTAACACAGAGAGAGCTGGAAACAGTGACACATAGACATGGGTCACGGGTGCCACGTGCACCCTGCACACACAGCCACACATTCACTTGGCCACTCAAAGTCATGTCACGAACATAGTCACACAGACGTGTGTGCTCTCATACACACATTTCCTGACATGTGTGGTCACAGGCACGCCCACATGCACACACACACACACACACACACACACACACATACACACACACACACACACACACACACACACACACGAACACACACAACCTAGGGCCAAGCCTCTCCCCGGCCCTGCACACAGCTCAGCCGCAGAACAGAGTGTCTGTGTCAGAACAAAGGCCACGGACCTTAGGAGAGCCAGGAAGGCTGATGGGGGACTGAGAAGCTACAGTCAGCTGGCAGTGAGATCTGATCCAACATGGCTCACCTGGGTCCCCAGAGTGGCCCACTGGGCTTCCAAAGGGTGGCATCTAGTAGAATGTCTGTAGATGAGGACAGAGTTGGGCTTTGCTCAGTCTCGCTCTCTTGATCAGTCACAGCTGTGTGTGGCTCTGTCCTGCTGACCCACTGACCCTCAGCCACAGGCCAGCAAGCCTTGACGAGCTCTGTGAACACCAAGCATCTTCTCCCTGACATTCTGTTTGTCCACCAGTCTGCACCCGCCCTAGGGGCTTAATGTCCCCCACAGTTCCCAGGTCATCCCCGAGGCTGCTGCTGTGATTAAGGATGCTGGGCACTCACAAGCACGAACAACCAAAGTCATAAAAATAACAACTAATTCCTTTTTTAAAATGCAAGAGAGTGGGAAAGATGGGAGGCTCTGTTTATGAAAGAGCAAGAGAGAAAACAGTTATTTCTAGAAAATGTGCTAACAGGACACCCGTGCCTTCCTGACTCTGAGGATGATATTGAGACACAGATGTTCAAAGCACCGTCCTGTAGACATTCATCATTCAACAACTGTGTTGACCACTTTGGGTAGGAAAGGCTGGTCCCCAGAGATAGTCTCCGTAGACAACCTGCCTGGCTTAAATGCCAGTCTCTGACAGGTCCCCTATTGTCACTGAACCTCAGGTTCCTCCTGTGCGCACAGGGGAGGACCCCCAGAATGGCTGTGAAGATTCAAAAAGGAATCTGAGGACCACATTCCTGCTGGCAAGTCTCGGTACCCAAGAGCCACTGGCCAACCTTCTTCTTTAGGACTTGACCGAGCCCGTCCCTGCGCTGGGCCCTGGAGTGGGTGCTAAGGACTTGGCAGTGCCAAAGACAGACAGGTTCCTGCCCCTGAGTGTCCAAGAGTGGGAGATGAAAATGAAACCACAATGGCCATCCTGTCCAGTGTCCCTACATTACTGTGAATGCTTAAGAGAACAAAAAGTTAGGGGACAGGGGCAGGAATGAGTCTGCTCATGACTTTGCCCTTCTCATCGTCTCAAAAATATATTTAAGAAGGCTTGGCCCCAACTTTGAAGGAAAGGGAAGAGTAGCAGCGGGTACTGTGCTGGGTATGTTGTTAAAGTGAAGGGAACAGCAGGTGGGTGCGCACCTGTGATTCCTGTCGCCAGGAGGAACAGCACATGGCTGAAATCCCCACATGTGGGAGGCTAAGGCTGAGGGATCACCAACTGGGGGCCACCCAGGGCTACTAGCAAGTCCTTGTCAAGAAAACAGAACCAAAAAAACAAATAGAAACCCTAAAGTACATAATGCATCTAGTGAAAACTCTCTATCTTTAAAAAACAGTGAGCCTGTGTGTATATGCGTTTATATGCGTGTGAGGGTGTGTGCATGTATGTGAGGCATGTGTGATTATGTGGGTAGGTGTGGGTGTCCGTGTGTGTGTGTGTGTGTGTGTGTGTGTGTGTATGCATATGTGTCATGTGTGTATGTGTGCATATGTATCTATGTAGTCTGGGGTTTTTTTTAGATTTTACTTACTTTTATTATATTTGTACGGGTGTTTTGCCTGCATATATGTGGACACATGTGCATGCCCACAAAGGCAAGAAGAAGAAGGCGTTGGCTCCTCTGGAACTGGAGTTCTGGAGCTCCAGTTATGGAGGGCTATCAACCGCCTCGTGGCTCAGATCTTCTGGAAGAGTGGACAGTACTCCTAACTGCTTAGCCAGCTCTCCAGCCCCTGTATTTTGTTAAATTAACTTTACTGTTTATTTGTACGTCTGGGATGAGGAGACACGCCATGAGCATGCAGGTGTCCAAGGTGGCCAGTAGAGGGTGTTAGATTCCCTCGGAGCTAGAGAGCTATGTAGATGGTTATGAGCCACCCAACTTGGGTGCCGGGAACCTGCAAAAAGTACTGTCGCTTAACTCCCCCAGCCACCTGTGCACCCCTGTCTGTCTGTCTGTCTGGGCTCTGAGTCCCTGCTGTGCACTAGGCGTCACACTAGGTCACGGGGACGTTGTCTGGATGGTGAGGGAGCCTCAGATATAAACTAACAGACACTTGGTCGTGGAATGTGAACTATGGCAGCAGAGAGCTTCTAGTCTCAACTCAGAGAGGGAGCCAGACGGGAAGATGTCCCAGACCAGGATTCTCGTGGGAAGCACAGAGACGGAGGCTGATCATCCAGTAACAGGATGAGAGGGGAAGGAAGGGCAGAGAGGGAGCTCTGTTCCTGGTGGAAGGAACAGGGCAGGGGAGAGTCAGCTTTGAGGCTTGACAGTCCAAGTTCAAATTCCAGCCTCAACCATGGGCCTGGCCAGCTAAGTCAAGGTCAGCAAGCCTCAGTTTCCCTCAGTTTTATAAAACAAAACTCAGGGAGACTCCAGTGGGCTGTCAAGGGGTTCCACATGGGAGGGAGGTTTTTTGTTTTGTTTTATTTTATTTTGTTTGTTTGTTTGGTTTGGTTTGGTTTTTGTTTTTTTTGAGACAGGGTTTCTCTGTGAAACAGTCCTGGCTGTCCTGGAACTCACTCTGCAGCCCAGGCTGGCCTCAAAGTCATGAGATCCACCTGCCTCTGCATCCTGAGTGCTGGGATTAAAGGTGTGTGCCACCACTGCCTGGTTAAGGGAGAGAGTTTTATGAAGTCCAATCCTAAACCAAGGCTGTCATCTTGTGGACTGGGGTAGAGTGGGCTCAGGATAACGGTAGGGCTCCTGGCTGTACCTGTTGCAGCCTCAGTTTCCCCACCATGAAGTAAGGCTTCTGTCCCAAACCACAGGAAAGTCTCTCTCGGGGCACAGGGGGGACCTGTGTCTGGTTTGTCCTTGACAGGATGCTTGTAGGTGTTTGTTAAATGACTGACTTCTGGGACTCGAGTCATGATCTAGTGGGACCTAAAGCACCCCTCCTGTGGGAGCTGCATCCCTGTCCCCAGACACCTAGCAGCTGGATTCAGCGGAAGACACTTGGAAGAATGAGGCGGGAGGCAGAGCCTGCCTCCTCACCCTCTCTGTCCTTCCCTGCACTAGCTCCAGCCTCCACCCCAGGTGCTCACACTCTGTTTTCTCACCCATAAAATTGGAATGTGTTCTGGGTTGAATCATTGCTCTCTAGCGAAAGTTAGGCTGGGAGTGTGGGGAGATGATCTTATTTGGAAATGGGGTCTTGGTGGATATAATTAGCCAAGACCAGAGATCCCTACCTCAAATGGGTGACCTCTTCCAAAAAGAGAAGTCAGACATAGACACACACCCCAAGAGTGAAGGAAAAATAGCATGGGCTGCCAGGCAAGGGACACTTGGGCTGCCAGAAGCTGTCAGAGTCCCAGGAGAGCAAGACCCATCCATGCCTTTATTTAAGACTTGAGGTCCAGAAGTGTAGGGAACACATTCCTGTCCGTGAGCTGCCTGGGCTATGGAACTTCCTTACACAGCCTTAAGAAGCAAATACAGAATGTCAGTCTGAACCTTTCCACATTGCCCTGAGGACTGCGGGACTTGGGGGGCCTCACAGAGACCCCTCGAACATTGTATGGCCACTTCCAACTGAGTGGCCTCCGTTGGCTCCAGTGAAAGGGACAGAGGACACATGGGAGTGTGGATATGAGTGCCTGGGTCAACCTACTGTCTGACCTTAGAGAATGCCATATCCTCAAGATCTGGACACATTTGAGTGGCTCCTGGCAGTCAGTTCTTGTCCTCATGTGAAGTCTACAACCCTGTGCAACAGACTCATTCAGAGCCTCAAACAGCCTTCAGCTCCTGAAGCCTCAGAGTTGCCGGGGCTGCATAGATGCAGCCGGACCCTCCCTCCACAAGTTCCCCCACCCCACTGCCCAGATGCAGCTCTTCCTCTGCTCAGCTCCCCGTACCACTGACATCTGCACCCAGGAGCTCACTGCAGAAGCTTCATCTTCCAGGGAACAGAAAACACTCTCACCCACGTTTACGACTGTAACTTCCCAAACAAACGTGATTCCTATAACCATAAAACAAAGCCCAAATGAGCTGGCCCTGGACCAGGAGGGAAGGAGGGGGGCGCCTGGGTGCCAGAGGGCCTCTCGGCTGCCAGGCTGGCTGCGTGGATTTCGGCACCTCAGCCTTGCAGACACTTAATATTCCAATGAGCACCCGAGCAAGGCATTAGGAGCGAAGGAGTGCATGGATGCCCTCAGAGCTGGGGGAATATTACTCACCAGGTCACGGTCGGCTGTGTAAAATACAACCCTCATATATCATTATAACTGCCAGCCAGCGACAGTTATAATTGAGACGGCAATAACTAGGAGAGAGTTCTTTAATTTAACATCCAATTATTACAAGTTATCACTTCTTAATAAATGTAATATAACAGACAATCAATGTTGCATGCGACGGCCCAGACTGCAATGGGACGGGAAATTTATATCCTGGGGAAAAAAATATACTCTGTGTAGTGTGCGTGCGGGGCGTGCATGCATGTGCGCGCGTGTGTCTCTGTGAATGCTTCGGCTTTTCTAGTCTGTAGGGCTGGTGGTGAGTGTGCCAACGCTCTGGCTATAAATAGCTGAGTTTGCCTAGGCAGCTAACGGCTCCACATTTGCATATGTACAATAGCCCCAGGCCAAGGGAGAGGGAAGAATGAAAAGAGAGGAGAGATTTCTTCTCAGGGCTGCAGGCTCCTCTGAGGAGCAGCAAGGGGAGGCAGGGCCCAGCGGGCACAGGGCCCAGGGTGGCAGCTGGGACAATTACTCTGAGCCTTAACCAGGCTGAGCAAGTTTGTTTTTAATGGATTTAAATGTTGGGGTTCTTTTTTTTTTTTCTGTTGGACACAGAGGAACAGAGCACATTATGAGAGAGCAGCCTGGCACCTCTTTGTAAAGTAGAAGCACCTGCGAACCCAACACCCCAATAAATGAATACAAGTGGCACCCCAATAAATGAATATAAGTGACTAGCACCCCAGGAAGGACCCCGGGTCTGACACTTTCCACCAACTAGATAAACATGTTCACAGCTCCACTTCCACGGGCTTGCCTTTAAAACTGGTGGCAGAGGGCTGCCTCTTTCCCTTGGTTCCTCTTGTGGGTTTGGTGGCCCACACGTTATAGAGACATGTTCATTTTTACTTCTGCATGACTGATGTCACCGTGAAAACTTTCCATACTCGGCATTGCCATTCTCCAGTGAGCGGATCCCAGGGTAGTTTCAGTCTGGGGACTCTACATGGGTTGCTGCTGTATGTGTTTGGAGACCGCAGGGACTTCCCTATACGGTGGACACCTAGGAATGAAGCCCCGGGGCTCACTCAGGGTCCAAACATTTTCCTTTAGTTCTGACAAATGGCTGCTTTTGCCATTTTCCCTTCCTGCTGGCTAAGTGTTCCAGTTGCTCTGCTTTCTTTGTCAACACTTGATGTTATCAGTTTTCTTGGCTTTAGCCATGCTGGAGTGCAGGCAATGGGAGCTTGCTACACTCAAGTCAGCATTTCCCTGGAGGCTTAGGACATTGCCTGTTTTTTTGTGGTTGCTTTCCCGGTAAATCATCTGTTCAAAGTGTTGCATGTTTTCTATTGGGTCCTCTGTCCTGTTCCTACTCCCATACCCTATCCACTCTCTCCGTCCCTTATCTTTCTGTTACGGAGGAGATGTTTGTATATTTTCATGGAGTCTAATTTTCGGGTCACTTCTTGTTCTGTGCAATGCAAAACAGTGATCATTTCAAAAGAGCTCAAGACAATCTCTGGAGGTCCAGAGGGCTTTGAGTTCACACTAAGTCACTCCTGTGGGCCCTGCGGGCAGTGATCTGCCTGTCTCCCTCAGTCTCTGCACACCCACTGGTAGAGGGTCACCCACTGCCGTGGTCAGCCTCCTTGCTGGCCGCAGGTGACAGAGCTGAATTCGAGGGATGCTGCCCCCAACCTCAGGAAATATAAATCTCCCCAAAGAAAACATAGAAGACTCTCAGGGACCATGAACTTGACGCAGATTTCTTAAGTAAAATAGGAAAAGGTCAGCTGGGTAGTGGTGGTTCATGCCTTTGATCCTAGCACTCGGGAGGCAAAGCCAGGCAGATCTCTGTGAGTTCGAGGCCAGCCTGGTCTACAGAGTAAGATCCAGGACAGGCTCCAAAGCTACACAGAGAAAAACCCTGTCTCAAAAAACAAAACAACAACAACAACAACAAAAAAAAAGACATTTGTTAAGAAAGGCTAACAGGCAGGCAGAGCATTTGAGCTGGGTTCCTGGTTCCGGTCACTTTTGCACACAACCCTTTGTTCAGGACAGTGAGGACTGGAGACGATGCACCAAAATTAACCATGAAGGAAACTTTAGCAGACTGGAGCCCTTCCCCACAAGGGCTTCATCGAAGGAACAGAGCCTGCTCAAGAAAGCTCTTGCTACAAGCTGGAGAGGGGCAGGTACTGTGTGAATGCCCTATCAAGGGCTGCTCCCACGCTCCAATACCCGCGTGCTTCCTGGCTCCTTTCTCGGCTCACTGGCTGGCCTCTGTTTTGTGCATCCCTTTGTCCTGGGGTGGAGCCTGAGCTTAGGTGTGCTCTAAGCTCAGCCCCTCTGAGCTGTTGCTTTTCCTTTTTTTTTGGTCTGTGTTTAGGCTCCAGGCTCAGCCTGCTCTCTCTCTCTCTTGCTATTTCTCTCATCTCCACTTAAAGGACATGACTGTCTTCACTCCCCTTCCCAGCAGCTGCCTGGGTCTACAGCTGGCCCACCCTGTTTAGACCTTTAATAAAACTGTCCCTGAGCTTCCTTCTGGATCCCTTTTAAATTCTTTTATTAATGAGTCTTCCAGCCCTAAAAGGAGCCTCAAGGTCCCTGATAAGACCTTATTGCTTCAGCTACTCAGAGGATTTCTTTCTTTAAGATTTATTTTTATTATTTTAATGATGTGAGTGTGTGCACACGAGTGCAGCGCCCTCAGAGGCTAGAGGCTTCATCCCCTAGAACTGGAGCCACTGACCTGGTGCTGAGAACCAAACCCAGGTCATCTATAAAGAGCAGCAAAGTGTTCTGAAGCACCAGGCCACCTTTCCAGTCTCCAGGGAGACTCTCTTGAGTTTGTACTGTAAACAACGCAACCATGCCTGAGGAATCTCTGTGCTTCTCCTGGGCACCGCGAGACCAGGTTGCCGTGTGAACAAGAAGTGGAGATGGAGATTGTGTATGCACACATAAAACACCAGGAAAACTTCCTGGAGGGGGTGAGTTCAGAGGACCAATAGCAGAGAGCAGTTAAGACTTGGAGTCAGTGGGTTCTAGGGCTGACATCCTCCTCCAGGACGTCCCATAGATACGATGATCTTCTAGGAACAAAAGACTGGCTGCCGTGGTTAAAATGCCCTTCAGAGTCAACCTTGAAGTCAACTGCCTTTGAGTCAGAAAGACAGAAGAACAGAGTCAGGAAGGCTCTTGCTTCAGGTTATACAGCTGTTTCACAGCGAAGTGTCCCAATGCCCATGGAAGTGTTTCCTG